>NC_139523.1:16554217-16575734 GCF_947247035.1 Vipera ursinii | reverse complement strand
TCACCCAGTTGGCTTTTATGCCTTAGGTGGGAATAGAACTCACAGTCTCCTGATGATTGGCCCAAAGTTATCCAGCCAGCTTTCATGCCTAAGGTGGCACTAGAATTTACAGCCTCCCAGTCTCTAGCCAGAACCTTATCTACTTTATCCCCCCACCCCCGCCGCTGGCCTCTAATAATTTGCGAGTAGTGACAAATTTAGAATGCCTTGGATCACAAGCTTTGGATCAGAAAATGTAATTCTTAAGGCTGCTGGAGGCAGAATAAAAATATTTAGCTGGGTGATATCTTTATTAGGACCATTTATAATAACACAAGTGAGATATGTAAGAGGCAACACAAAACCTCTAAATTAGGCTTAATCGTGTAAGGCTGTGGTCATTTGTGCGCAAAATCAGTGCTCAAGCATGTTAAGGGCTGAATGGCTGTGTTTACATGTTTTAGTGCTGTAAGCTGCCTGGAGTCACCATGCGTAGAATGGATGGATGGATGTTTAAATAAATCAAAATAAATCAAAATTTCAAATGAATCAGATTTTGCATATTGTATAAATGCAGCTAATAGGTTTGTAACTGTTTGTGATGTGTAAATTGTTTGGATTCAGTATTTTATTATGATACTGGAAAGTTCAGTAATCAACTGGTGAACTTATAACATTTTGTTTGGTGAATTTGTTCCTGCCTGGACAAGATGGCACTCCAACCCTCAATGCAGATTCATAATTGAATCTTAGTTTATTTCTAGCTATTACTACAGTTCTCAAGGTCAGGAAGGAAGGGTCTCTGTCAAAAAGGAACAGGACTTTGATTTTATGTGCAACTGCCATCTTAATCTTTCTGACTTCCCTGCAGTCAAATAGAGGAATTTAAAAAACGATTTGCATGTCCACTATGTCATTGAGTGTTCATCTGAACATGTTTGTAATCTCCCTGAAGAAAAGTGTGGAGGGTGAGGAGGATCAAGATCTTATTTCTCCTCCAAGGGAGGGTGAATCTTTAAAAAGTTTTGGAAGTATGATTATTTTATCTGTTAGAAAGCCCTCATATCCTCTGGCAAAGTGCTGTGGAATAATAATTATAGCTGTGGGAATAATTTTAACCTGCCTATTTCATATATAACTCAATATAGTTATATATTTTGGAATTGGTCCAAAATCATCTGGCTTTCATGCCTACGGGAGGCCCAGCACCTTCATCACTATACCAAAATGCTAGACTGTACTAACATAACCTTTCCCCCAAACCTTGGTTTCTCGCAGATACACAGTCTAGGACTAGCAAAGGGCTGTTTACTTATTGTCCCATGGAAAGAGACAGTTTGGTCCAGTGGTTAAGGCATCAGACTAGAAACTGGGAAACAGTGAGTTCCAGTCCTATCTTAGGCGTGAAAGTTGGGTGGGTGACTTTGGGACATGCCCTCTCAGCCCAACCCATCTCATGGGGTTGTTGTTGTGGGGAAAATACGAGAAGGGAGCATTGTGTGAGTTTGCTGCTTTGTTATATATAAAAATAATAAAGGTGGTAAAAACAGGAGAAGAGAAGAGAAGAGAAGAGAGGAGAGAAGAGAAGAGAAGAGAAGAGAAGAGAAGAGAAGAGAAGAGAAGAGAAGAGAAAAGAAGAGAAGAGAAGAGAAGAGAAGAATCAGGAGAACACTTCTGTGAAAATGGTGCTTATAAAAGACCTGGACTTCTATTTAAGATGCAGGAACAATGATGCCAAATGAATGTTAAGAAGAATGTCTCAAGAGCAAGAACAGTTTTGGCCCTGCAACCAATTTCCAAGGAAGGGTGTGGGCTTCTCTGCATTGGACATGGTTTTTAAGTGGATGTGTCATATAAGGAAATTCCCTGGAAGACATTGTCAAGCATAAATCACCTAAATGTGGCATTTAGGATTAAAAGTTATCTGGAAGTCAATCTAAGTCACATCACTGACCAGGGAAGTGCCTGCTAAATCCAAAGTGATTGGAAACAGGTCATTCAAACATTGTCACAAACAATAAAGGGTCATCACAAAATCTGCATGGTCATGCCTTGTTCCTGATGATTGCAAGATTGCAAGAGGAAAAAACACGCCATCTTAGTATATTTCACCTAGAAATTCCTATTCCAATGTATGGGTTCTTGGCATTCATGGGCTTCAGAGTTGTATCCCATGTCCATTGACCTCCCTTTTTTGGCAAGCTGCCCAGAGTCACTCTGAAGTTGGATGGTCACAGATTAGATGATAAATAGATAGAGAGACAGACATAGAAAGACAGACACAGACACAGACACACAAGCATATATATATATATATATATATATATATGTTTGAGAGAGAGAGAGAGAGAGAGAGAGAGAGAGAGAGAGAGAGAGAGATGCTTGCTGTCTACCATACAGTGAGTGTAAAGATTTTATATGCAATGAAATCTATGATAGATAGATAGATAGATAGATAGATAGATAGATAGACAGACAGACACTTGCTGTCTCCCACACAATAAGTGAAAGGATTTTATATGTAATGAAATCTATTTCTTCCTCCCTTTTAAGTTCCTTCTTGAGTCTTGGACTTATCCAGCGTTTCTGGAAATGTCTTCCTTCTCTGGCAGCTTCTGGGAGGCTAGACAGCCATCTGTTGTGGATACATTAATTTGGATCTCTGGACTTACTAGAGGGATGGACTTAATGACCTCAAGGAGTCCTTCCAACTCTAGGCAGGATTGTCTGTCCTATGTGGCATTATTTGATAAGAACTGCTCTGACCGAAGGGCTTGCCTCTTAAGAAGGAAGCCCTCTGCCAATCTGCATTTCTAATTCGACGTGGATAAAAAAATTATTCCTAGAGAAATGGTGGATGACAGCCCAGAGCCCACTTATTCTTTTCTCCTTAACTAAGAGGCCCCGGCTGCTTCCATCCCATATTGTTACTTGATAATGGGAAGGACGTTCTTTCCATTTCATTTCCTTCCTCATCACCAGCTTTTGCTTTTGTCATGCCTCCCCTTTAGAAATGTTAATTCTAGTGGATCTATCCACAGTACTCATTTTCCTGCATTGTTATTTCCAAGAGAACTTGCGCTTTTATTTTTGTAAAAATAAATGAAAGGAAAAAAAGAACGGGAGAGTCCGCCAAAGCAGCTGCACTGTGGAAGGGAGGGCTACTGGGATAATTAGAATAATAATAATCTCTTCAGGCAGGGCGGGGGGGGGGGGGGAGTTGCTTGTAAACTACTGTTCTTGGAGCATCGTGACTTGAGTACTTTCTGAAATGTAGAGTTAGAGATACAAAAAGAATGGCGTGTTGGGCCTCATGTTGCTTTCACGTTAGGAATTAGTGTCTTTTTGTTCAGTTTTTTTTAAAAAAAAACAACAACTAGTGCATTGATGCACAACCACACTCGAGCCCAGGTTTTTTTTAAGGGGAGGATGGGGAATCGTAGCCTGCATTAGCATTATATCTTTGTCTGGAGGTTCTGAATACATCACAATTTCCTGTCAGAGTTATCTTTCCCCTCTCTTCTCCTGTTTTTAGCTGAGGGATGACATCCTTTAAACTTTATTTAAAAATAATAATAATTTTTATTGATGAATTTTATACAGTAATAAAGGCGATATTAAATTTAAGAAAAAGAAAGAGAATAAAGAAAAGTAATTAATAAACAAAAGGAGAAAGAGATACAAAGAAGCAGCTTCTGCTCTTCTTTACAGCCCTTACGAATAAATTTATCATCCATCCTTCCTCTTTACATCATGATTCCCTATTTAAGGGCTGAAGAACTGATTGGTTTACAGATGACATGAAAGGTGGAGAACTTACAGGCATCAGGTATGGTTGAACCTTTCAGTCCCAACCAGTTGTACGGCAGGCCAAGAACTGCTCTTGGCCCCTTCCTTCCTTCCTTCCTTCCTTCCTTCCTTCCTTCCTTCCTTCCTTCCTTCCTTCCTTCCTTCCTTCCTTCCTTCGTCTCGCCCTGCATGCCCTCCCCCTTCCTGTCTCCTCTCCTCTTTCCAAATTTTATGGCCACCCATCCCAAAGACAGGTAGTCCTCGACTTATGAGACATTGGTTATGTATGTTGTGTACCATTTTATGGCTTTTTCTTGCCACAGTGGTTAAGTAAATCGTTGCAGTTGTTAAATTAGTAACATGGTTGTTAAATGAATCTGGCTTCCCCATTGACTTTGCTTGCCAGAAGTTCGCAGAAGGGGATCACATGACCCCGGGACACTGCAATGGTCATAAATATGAATCAGTTGCCAAGTGTCTGAATTTTGATCTTGTGACCTTGGGGATGCTGCAATGGTTGTGTGAAAACCAGACATATGTCACTTTTTCCAGTGCCATTGTAACTTTGAATGGTCCTTAAATGAACTGTTGTAAGTTGAGGACTACCTGTACAGAATTACATATCTGGAGGACCATTACGTCCCACTTGCTAGTCTAGAGAGTTTGGCTCCATCTTGAACTTCTCCCAGGTACTTAGGCATTAATTTGCTCTGCAATAGTGGCGAATATCTTAATTTGCTCTATTTCAACCTGGCCTTGAAGGTCATTTGGGGGTTTCAGATAGTTGAGCAGATGGCCACCCAGTCAGTTATAAGCACTCTGAGGATTGCCCATATAACACCACTACTATGACAGTTGTATTGTTTGTTAGTTAGCTTCCAGATGGATATTTCTAAGGCCACTCTCTCTGAGTTGAATTCATCTAGTAAATTCAAGGAGGAATGGCTTGCTGAGAATCCCATTGTCAAGGGAAGTTCGTCTGCACTGAGTCTGATGCCAAACCTTCTCACTAATGGCTCCTTCCCTTTGGAACAGTTTGACCTTGAATATCTGTTTCTTACTACATTTTCAAAGAACTGTGAAAACTTTTAGGATCAGTGGCAACTATAATGCCACCAAGTGGTGGGACATTAGATTGATTACAAGATGTGGAATTCATTGTTAAACTTTCAAATGGATTTGTGCTGGTCTGTGGTAAGTGGGGGAAGACAAGTGGAAAGTAAACCAAAGCAAATCAGTAAATCAGTAAATTGCTGTAATTCTGCGCAGATCTAGTGGATTTCAATAAATAGAAATTGAGCACATAGATTTTCAGCAGACTTTACATTTGGGAGGTAGCTATGTTTAGGAAAAATTGCTCTAAAGAATAATAGCATGTCCATGCGGTAACCCTTATACAGCATTAATATTAATTTAAAAACCACAACAACCTCTCAATCCCTGCTCTTGCTAAAATTCTAGTGTCTGTTATTAAAAAATAGGTTGATTTTTCCCCCCTTGCTTTTCATAAAAAGCTGTTGAAACACAATGCCTCCTAATGACCGGGAAGTCCATTTCAAATCTGTTTATTGTTTACCGTGAAAAGGCAGACTTGCAACTACTTTCCAAGGCAGAAGGATTTCACAGTTGTAACCAGTGCTTTTTTTTGTAAAAGAAAAAGGTGCCGGAACTCACACGTGTCATACAACCCGCCTTGCCTACCCTACAAGGTTCCATCCAAAAAAGGTGCCGGAACTCCGTTCTGAGCGTTCTATGAGAAAAAAAAAAGCCCTCCTTGTAACCAAAGGGGCATCTCTCCTTAAGCAACTGAAAAAGAAAGCAGGTTCACCTGCTTTTTTTTCTTATATCCGGCATCAAGTTCCCTTCGTCCAGTGCGATCCCATAGGGAGGGTCTTCTCAGGGTGCCACCGGTAAGAGATTGCCGGCGGACGACACCCAGGGATAGGGCCTTCTCAGTGGGGGCGCCTGCCCTTTGGAACCAGCTGCCAGTGGAGCTTAGGACTGCCCCCGACCTCCGTTCATTCCGCCGGGACCTGAAGACCTGGCTCTTCGAGCTCTCTGGCCCAGGCTGAGGATTAATTTTTATTTTAGCTGGGGTTTTTACTTATACAGGGATAAATTTAATTTTTTTTTAAACTTGGTTTTTTAACTTTTGTATTTTGGTTTTTAATTACCCTGTAAACCGCCCTGAGTCCTCCGGGAAAGGGCGGTATATAAATGTAATTAATTAATTAATTAATTAATTAATTAATTAATTAATTAATTAATTAATTAAATAAATAAATAAATAAATAAATAAATAAATAACAGAAGAACAGAGTTGGAAGGGACCTTGGAGGTATTCTAGTCCAACCCCCTGCTCAGGCAAGAAACCGTATACTCTATAAAATGATCTAGAACAGACATGTCAAACACAAGTCCCGGGGGCCGGATCCGGCCCGCGAAGTGGTTTCATGTGGCCCCTGAAGCCATCCTGGAAACAGTGAGGGAACGGCCCCCACTGCCTTGGCCCTGGCCCAGAGACCCTCAGATCTGTCCCACTCCTGCCCAGGACCCCATAGGCACCCTTGATGCCAATGATGTAGAGCTGGCCACGCCCACCCAGTAGGCCATACGCACTCTAGCCACGCCCACCCAGTAGGCCACGCCCACCCAGGCCATACCCACCAGGCCCCCTGAGGGCAACCGCAATGCTGATGCGGCCCTCAATGAAATTGAGTTTGATACCCCTGATCTAGAATGTAATGATTCAATTCATTAACTTTTTAACCTTCCTTCCTCATGTATGTCACTATTTTCCCCTTTGGACATATCCGAAGTTACATTTTGACATGATTTTTATATATTGATGCCACATCACATTATTTGGTGGACTTTTGCACTAAACACTCAGCTACGACGTCCCTTCCCTGAATATAAGTTTGCTAAATTCTGATATCTTGAGGTTCCCCCCTACCTTCATCCAGAATTGCAAAGAATAAAATATACAGGAAGGGAGACAAATTTGCTATAATTCACGCTTTCTTACTAGAAGAACAAAAGTATCTCAAGGGGACATTTGAGTGATCTTAAAAGGACTGGATTAGCCAGTTTAATACTATGCACAAGGGACAAATTGCCTTCCAGCTAATTCAATCTCAGTTTCAGTCGACTGGCTGGTTAATTTGATCAAGAGACACAGAGCTAGCCATTTGCATTCCCAATATCAAGGCTTTGCTGCACGTTTGGATCCATTTGGTCATAATTCATTTTATAGTAACATCTTAGCACAAAAAAAAGTGATGTCTCATTTCTGGACTCCATTGAGATCATCTGTTTCATAAGTAATATTCTCTGTCATTTGTTGGGATTATCTCTGAAAGAGACAACACTGGAGGCCTACAGTGGTATCACTGTGGTATTTAAAAGCTGCAGAGTTTTTATAAAACAATAGCGAGCGAGCCTGCTGAGTTTCTGAAATGTCCTAATCAGCAAAGATAATTAGATGCCAGCAGAACTGCAGTGGAGTGGAAGCGATGGGAGCTTATCCAGGACTTTTAATATCAGTGTGGTTAATAAATGGGTTTTTAGAAAGTCAAGGTCACCCCAAGATTGCAAAAGGAGTGTGGCTTTGGTTGCATGGCTATGACCACCGTCTTGATTTTTTTTTTTACCACTGTCTCCAAAAATGATCCTGAATGGCAGTTGGTTGTTTAAGCATCTTTGATGCCAGCTTCCTCCCCCATGAACAGTCACTGATCTGAACACTCACTGATAGGCAAGCTAACAGAGAAGTTCATTGGTTAGGAGACTCGTAGAGTGGAAAGGGCTTGAATCTCTGAAATCCTTCTAGAATGATTCAAGATTCTGCTAAGGTAGTTCTGACAATTGAAATGCATGTCAGCTGGAACTATCAGGCCTCAGGAACCAAGTAGGTGGAATTACTTTTTAAGAGTTTCCTTTATTGTTCCTCTCCTTTAGACAGAAATCATGCCAAAATAAATTTTTTTTATTATTATTATTATTATTATTATTATTATTATTATTATTATTATTATTATTATTATTATTTATTTTAATTCCATTTATATCCCGCCCTTCTCCGAAGACTCAGGGCAGCTTACAAGCTTAGCAGTAGCCTTCATTCTATGTATATGCCTGCTTATTAGGGCTTTCACACACACCCCAAGCAGCATTATTACAAAGTCAGCTTAATTGCTCCCAACAATCTGGGTCATTATTATTATTATTATTATTATTATTATTATTATTATTATTATTATTATTATTATTATTATTATTATTATTATACTCCTCAACTTACCACAAGTTAACTCTGGGTGGTTTACAATATTAAATATTGTTTACTCCGAGAATTACTAGGGAGGAGTGTTCTTAACTGTCTTTCCCCCAACCAAACTAAGCTTCAATATCTCATCCTCTGGAATGAAGCCTCTCCCTTAAAATAAAAAGTTAGATTCAGGGGGCAGACTCCTAGGAAATCCCAGGCTGTAGATTAACTTGAAAAGACATTTTCAGAAATCCTGGAAGGATTTCATAACTACTCCTCTTATGAAAAAACACAACAAACATGGAAAGTACCGTGTACTGTAGTACTGAAAGTAATATTCAGTTCTCCCTTTACCATAAACCTGTGGTGGCAAACCTATTGCATGAATTTTACCAGAAAACATAGATAGGGCAGGCTAGAAAAGTAAGTGCCCTCCTAACCATACCCAACCACTCTGAATTCATTGGCGATGTCCATTTTTCTCTATGAGTTCATGGTGACGTAACCCTAACCCAATGTGGAACTTTCCTCCAATGGGATTTTCCAATGTATTTGACCAGGAAACTTAGATAGGGCAGGCTAGAAAAGTAAGTGCCCTCCTAACCATACCCAAGCACTCTGGATTCGTTGGCGATGTCCATTTTTCCCTATGAGTTCATGGTGACCTAACACTAACCCTAAGTGCAATTTTCCTCCAATGGGATTTTCCCGTGTATTTTACCAGGAAACATACATAAGGCAGGCTAGAAAAGTAAGTGCCCTCCTAACCATACCCAAGCACTCCAAATTCGTTGGCAATGTCCATTTTTCTCTATGAGTTCATGGTGACGTAACCCTAACTTTAAGTGGAATTTTCCTCCAATGGGATTTTCCCATGTATTTTACCAGGAAATGTAGATAGGGGAGGCTAGAAAAGTCAGTGCCTTTCTAACCATATTCAGGCACTCCGAATTTGTTGGCAATGTCCATTTTGCTCTCCTAGTTCATGGTAACCTAACCCTAAGTCCATGGTGGCGAATCTATGGGACCCATGCCACAGGTGGCACGCAGAACCCTCTCTGTGGGCACACACACTGTTGCCCCAGTCCTAGGCCTTCAGCTGGCTTTTATAAAACCTTTTCACTTTAGGAAAAAAAGGTTCAATCAATCAATTTCAACTTCTCGCAGGAAAAAAAAAATCTTGCAAAGTTGGAATTAATTGATTGAACTTTTTAGTCCCACCCAGTGTGCCATTACCACCTCAGCCACGCCCAACCAGTGGGCCAGGCCCACCCAATTGGCTACACCCACCTAATGGGCCACATCCACCTGGCACCCAACGATACATAAATGTGTTTTGGGTCGCAGTTTGGGCACTCGGTCTCTAAAAGGTTCTCCATCATTGCCATAAGTCATGGGCCACCACCACTTTCTCTGGAAATAGCAAATAATTAGGGAAAAGGAAAAATGTTTGGCCTCCGTTGAGTGCTGTGCCAATGTTTAAGTGCCAACAGTTTCACAATCATTTGCTCTCCCAAAGACCCTCATTTTCAAAGTAAAACTTGAACCTTTATAGGGTTAAGTATTTCAACCTTAATGCATTGGGCCAAATGACATCTGTCCAGGGATGATGCTTACTTAGTGGTTGAACTGGAGTCCAGATGTAAACATGTTTCATGGATTAATTCTGACATCTAGTGGTCACATGCTCTATTTGCACAGTTGTGTTGCACATCCTTTATCTGCACAAGAAAGCAGTGACAAATCACTCCTGTATTGTGCCAAGAAAAGTACACTGGATAGGTGTGTCCATAAAATCACCAGTTTTATAAAGTCTTTACAAAAGACTTTATTTTGAAGAAAGGCATAAACCTGATTGACACACCATGTTAAATTATAATGTGAATTGTTTGGTTTTAGCTCAACAAAAGTGATAGTGATCCGGTCATCTTGTCCTGTTTTGAGTTTTTTTGGGGGGGATTGCCTTTGATTTTCCATCACACTCCAATAACGTCTGTCATCATATCATATGGCCAAATATTTCAGGGTTAGCTTTATTAACCCTGCATCTAAAACCAGTCTGATTTCACCTCGCCTCTTTTTGAATGAGTTCTTTTTTTTTGAATCCCAGATACTCTCAACCATTGTCTTTGGCGCCACAAACCAAAGGAGATTCTCAACCATCAGGTCCTCGTTGTGCCAAGGATGCTTTTTCAAAAAGGCGAGGATGATGACTGAAAGGAATATAAATCCTTCCATTCCCCACCATTCAGTCAGAACTGAAGAAGCTTCTTGGATGAAAAGCAAAAGGAAAAACAAAGAAACTCCGGTTGCCTCTTGAAAAAGCACTTTTGAGACAATTCAAAGGCATCTATTTTTCCGTGTTCAGCCTTCCTGATGTCATTACTCACAGTCATTTGTTACAACTGACAAAGCTGTGATGTTGACAATACACTTCTTTGTTGTCATTGTGATGTCTTCAGTATTTTGTCTGGATCTGTCATGGCATTTCCCCAAGTAACAGACATCATTGTATTTCATGGTTACAGTTACCATCCCTGTGAATTTTTGAGGCTAGAAAGATGAAGCCTGTCCATTTTCAAATTTGCTCCACCTTTTAACGTCAGGTAAGGTTGACACTATTGACATGAATTTAGGGTTTTTAATACTAGGCAGCGAAACATCTGAACAGAGTTTTTGTCTTCATATGCTTTCTATGTGCGTGGGCATTTTTCTTGCTCCTTCTTAAAGTCACAAGATTCAGTTCATAATTCTTCAAGCAATCAAATCTAATCCATTAAATTTTTCTTTCCCTTCACTTAGAAAATCTATAAAAGCCGAAGAACTTTCTGTGGATTATGTGCCATAAAGTCATTTATGACAACTTGGATCAGTGTTTCTCAAACATGGCAACTTTAAACGTCTTTGGAGATTCTCAGTCATGCAAGTCACGGTTGTCCCAAAGGTGCTTTTTCAAGAAAGTTCTTGAAAAGGCACCTTTGGGATGGCAATGTTAAGATCTGTGGACTTCAACTCCCAGAATTCCCCAGCCAACTGCTTAAGGTGGGGGATTCTGGGAGTTGAAGTCCACACGTTTTAAAGTTGCTAAGGTTGAGAAACATTGACTTAGATAGATTTTCTCCATGGTGATCTGATCCGGACATGGTCCTTCAGTTCTTCCAAGGATGCACCCATCACCACTGTAACTGAATTCATCCATTTTGCTGCTTGTCATCCTCTTCTTCTCTTTCCCCCCAGTTTTCCCAGCAATTGAGTCTTTCCGAGGGGGCTAAGTCTTTGCATAATGTGTCTGAAGTAGGGTAATTTAACTGTAATCATCCTTGCCTCCAGTGACAACTGTGATTTGATTTGTTGCACGATCCATCAGTTTTCTCGGCTGTTCACAATATCCTCAGGAGGCTTCTCCGACATTAAAGTTCAAAGGCATCAATACTCTTCCTATCCTGCTTGTATAAAAGTCCAACCTTCGCTTTTGTAGACTGTATTGCTATCTTTAGTTTCTGATACATACAGTACGGGTTTAAATTGCCTTGGACACAGGGAGTCCTCATCACTATATAAAAGGCAGAGCTATTGTTGTTGTTGTTAGTTGCGAAGTCGTATCCGACCCATCGCGACCCTATGGACAACGTTCCTCCAGGCCTTCCTGTCCTCTACCATCTTCTGGAGTCCATTTAAGCTCACGCCTACTGCTTCAGTGACTCCATCCAGCCGCTTCATTCTCTGTCGTCCCCTTCTTCTATTGCCCTCAATTTCCCAGCATTAGGCTCTTCTCCAGTGAGTCCTTCCTTCTCATTAGGTGGTTTGAGTTTCAATTTCAGGATCTGGCCTTTTAAAGAGCAGTCAGGGTTGATCTCCTCTAGGACTGACCGGTTTGATCGCCTTGCAGTCCAAGGGACTCGCAGGAGTCTTCTCCAGCACCACAGTTCAAAGGCTTCAATTCTTTGGCGCTCAGCCTTTCCTATGGTCCAGCTGGACATCAAATGAATACATGCAAGCAAATAAATCTATGCTATCCTCTCGGGCTGCAAAAAAAATGCTCCGGACGACAGAAAATCGCTGCTGGCAGGATTTACGTTGCTAAATATATACATTATGCCGCACCAACTTTCCCTCGCTCATTCATTCTGCCGGCAGTCTCGGTCTCCCGGAAACACGCCCCTCACCCCTCCCCTTCTGAACTCCCGACCTATAGAAAACAACTTTGGAAAGAAGGCGGGGACCAGGTTAGCGCAGGCGTATATATATATATACCTAGGGTTAAAGAAAAAAAAAAGTTTTCTATCGCGCCCGCCCGCCTCTGGCTCCGCCCTCTCCCCCCCCCCCTCCGCCTGCGTTTTAAGCGCGCGCGCGCGCCGGCTCCATGCGTTCGTCGTCCCGGTTTCTTCCCGGCCTCGGAAGATTCTCCCCAGACGCGGGCGGGTTCTTTTTTTTTCCTTTTTCTTTAAAAAAAAAAAAAAGGCTCGGGAGGGCTGCTGGCTCGCGCGCCTGCGCGGTGGACAGGCCCGGTGGAGGGTCAGTATCGGGGGAGCGGAGTTCGGGAGGAGCCGGGGACGGCGGGGCGCTTTTCCTGGGCCTGGCCCCGGAGGAACGCTCTTGGGCAGCGCCTGTCAAAGGCTGGGGCTGCTCCGCCGCCCGCGTGCTGAAAGAACAGCGGCGTCGGGGCTGGTCCTTGACACGGGTACGGGGTGGGGTGGGGTGGGGGGCTCTCCCTCTCCCTACTCTCCAGACTACAAGGCCCATCATTCCCGGCTGGACCTGCGCGGGGATGAGTCCGACCCTGGTGGGGGGAAAGAGGCTGCCACGCTTGCTTTTCGGGGGGGGGGGTCTCCTCGATCCTTTTGGGGCGACCCCCGCTGCCACGTGGACGGGGAGGGGGGCGGCTGCTGCAGACGAGCGGGGTGCTGGGACCCTTTGCTCGGGTTCTCACGACACCTTTCATCAGCCCCGGGCAAGACATCCATCCAAGCGGCTGCTGATCAGCTCAGTTTCTTTTTTTGGGGGGGGGGTGGGGGGGAAATCTTGCGCTGTGCCACCCCCCACCCCCGGTGACGTCCTTTGGGCGAAGGGTCCGGTCCCCTGCATGACCCGCAGGCGGGAAACGGGTTTGTTGGGGAACTGGTCGTGGGAAAGCAGCCCTGGAGTCAGCAGCCTCTTGAAAAAATGCTCCAGGAGGCACTAAATGCGTGGCTGCATTAAAGACATCTGGGTTTTGGACATCCTGTCAAATCTCCTCTCTTCTGTCTGAGAGACACCCGTTTGGCATCTTTCCTTTCTCTTGGCTGGCTTAGGACAGGGTTTCTTAAACTCTGCTCTCTCAAGACTCCCTTCCTTCCTTCCTTCCTTCCTTCCTTCCTTTTTTTCCTTCCTTCCTTCCTTCCTTCCTTCTTTTGAAAAAAAATTGTGTGTGTTGGAGCTGAGAAAGAGGGACTGGTTCAAGATCACCTGGCTGGCTTCACGCCTAAAGCAGGACTGGAACTCCCAGCCTTCACATTTCCATGGGGGGGGGGGCTTAACCACTACACTAATTGGGTGTTCTAAAAATATGAAGGGTATTTCAATTTTGCAGGCAGGTGAGGGTCTTCTTGGGGACCCCCAGAGGTCCTCAGACCATGTTTTTTTTTTAAAAAAAAATATGGGTGAGGGAAACACCATGAAATCAGCAATCTGAAAATTAGCATTGATTGAATGTAATGCATTTAATCATGCTCAGTATTTCTCTTGGGTCTTCTCATTCACTCCCCTCCCCCTAAAATGTGTCTCTAATTGCAACCTTGGTTTCTAGTGAGATAGTCTCTCTTATATTCAACTCTTATTTCCAAATTCCTTTGTGGTTCCTGGTTGCTAAGGCACTGGGTTCCGCTCTACAGTGACATGTAATAGCTGTCTTATTCTAATTTTTGTAGGGGGACTTGTTGTTCAAGAACAACAAAGCCCAGAACAAAAGCTTTCATCTTGTTCTTAATATGTATATTTGGACCATATTTGGTGTGGAGGAAGAAACTGGGAGAAAAAAGATTTGAGTTTTTAAAAATGGGCCAGATTCAGCTGGGACTTTGGGGGGAATAAACATGCCCTGTTTTTCCCAATGCATCCCAATGGGAGAGGCAGTAACATAGACTCAGGTTGTTGTCACTGCTCCATTCTAAGGCCTTCCTTCTCTCTCTGGGTCATATGACCCAAAGTGGAGCATATGCTGCCCACCCCATGCTTCACTGCACACATGCGTGCACAGTTATTGCTCTAGAAGAAGTTGTGTTCTGCATGGTTTATTGGCCTTGTGTAACTTTTTGGCAGCCCTGTTAAGTTAGGGAGTAACAGACTGAAAATACTGGAGGTTTCAAAGCGCAGGTTCACCACATTACCTGTGATAACATTCTTTGTCATCAACTCTGCCTGAGGATGTATCCCAGCCTTTAAAATATGAGGAACATCTTTGGCAGGTCTTACCTTCTACACCCCCTCTGATTTTTCATGGCAGTATTCCTGTTTATTAAATTACATTGTTTTACTAAATATTTACTAAAAATATTCTCTTTTTACTTTTCTCTTTTTCTCCCCATCCTGGCTGTGCTTGGCAACAGTCCTTCAATAACCCTGCTTGTGTCTCCCTCTCCAGCTGCACTGCTGCTTCTGCTTACATGAATTTTCCTTATGTGAAGCCTCTTGCATGACCAGCATGGAAGAATTGTGCATCCTATATTGCTTTTTCCATGATTTCATTGAGAACATTACTGTACGCCTCTAGAAAACCCTATGTTCTCTGTCCGTCTGCCTGCCCATCCATCCGTCCAGTTTCTATATCACCTTTCACACTTGAGTGATTCTGGGCATTTTATATACCTATAACTGAGCCTTTCCTATTTCTGATTTTTAATCTGATGCAAAATATTTATTGCTATATTCTTTAGCCTCATATTGATCTGGGAACACATGTAGTTTGCTATCTCACGAACCCTTAAAACATTGTTTTTCAACCTTGGCAACCTTAAGATGTGTGCCAAGGTTGAAACACACTGTCTTAAAGAATATGAAGGATTGTAAATGGAACAGTTTGCTGTCTTTAGTTGTTCTGACCTTTGTCAAACTGAGTAACCTGGTACTAAGTTATGTATTGTAGAGGCCACGAAGCATGCAAGTACATTTGTTGCTAAATCCTTAAAAGTCATATCCTAGTTTATGGGGAGAGGCAAAAGTGGAAAATGACCCTGATTTTCATTCGTATCTTATTTATGAACTGAGAACATGGTGCTTTATTTTATTAAACTGTATTGCATATGTAGACAAAGTAGCTTGCAAAACAAAGACAAGTGCAAAATAAGATTAAAGTGTAATCTTATATGGAAAACAAATGGGCAGACAAAATCAATAACAATTTAAAATTGAATTGTGTTTTTAAATCTGCAGGATATACAATGAATATCTTCTTTTATGTTAAGAGATACATATTGATCAGCAAGACTGATCAAAGCCAAAAACAACAAATCAGCAGCGATATTTTAAGAACTCTAACTTTTTTCCTTTCTTTAGACTTTGAAACAAATGAAGTACATTTTGGTAACAGGCGGTGTCATCTCTGGGATTGGAAAAGGAATCATTGCCAGCAGCGTTGGGACAATCCTCAAATCATGTGGATTACACGTCACTTCCATTAAAATTGACCCTTATATTAACATTGATGCAGGCACTTTCTCTCCTTATGAGCATGGTAAGATAAGATGAAAACCTGTTCTTCTTACTATAGCAGCAAGGACTGAGTATATCCGCATTCTAGTACTGAAGATAGTTTTTATTTAGGACAGTACAGAGAGTCCAATCTGTCCACTGGGCTATTTTATATTATTATGTTTGCTTGTGTTTTTATTCTGTTTTTATTCTGTTTTTATTTTTACTTTTTTTTAAAATCCCAATTATATCCCGCCCTTCTCCGAAGACTCAGGGCAGCTTACAATCTAAAACACAAATCAATGTGCTTAGCAATAGCCTTCATTCTATGTATATGCCTGCTTATTAGGGCTTCCCCCCCCCCCAAGCGGCATTATTACAAAGTCAGCTTAATTGCCCCCAACAATCTGGGTCCTCATTTTACCTACCTCGGAAGGATGGAAGGCTGAGTCAACCTTGAGCCTGGTGGGACTCGAACCTGCACTAATTGCAGGCAGCTGGTGTTACTTAAGGAGGCATTAGCCCACTGCTCCACCAAGGCAGTGTTTTAACATCAGCTCCTCTCCTAGTCATCCCTATGAAATGGGCAGCCATATGCATGGACATCAATGTGTTGAAGTCCATTCATCTTAAAGGTGCCAAGAGTGAGAAGCAGTGGTGGGATTCAGCCGGTTCGCACCGGTTCGGTAGAACCGGTAGCTAAATGTTTTTGAGTTCGGAGAACCAGCTGAACCCACATTGCTTTTGGAAGTCTGTTCTAGGCCTCGGAGGCCTGGAGGAGACCTTGCAGGTCTAGAACAGCCCACGGGAAGTGTATGTCACTTCTGGAAGTCCGTTCTAGGTCTCAGAGGCCTGGAGGAGGCCTCCCAGGCCTAGAACGGCCCACAGGAAGTGTGTGGATGTCACTTCTGGAAGTCCAATCTAGGCCTTGGAGGCCCAGGCCTGCATCTATGCAGAGAACCTGTTGTTCAGGTATTTGAATCCCATTACTGGTGAGAAGCCCACTGTTGTGACTATTCAGACAATGAAAGTGACAGGCGGCAGAGTCCTTGCTGGGGTTTGGTTTACAGTGGGAAGCAAATGTGATGCTCCTTCAGAAAGTTGTGTAGTAGATCCCTAGGATGTTCGGTTGCCATCGCTGCTGCTAACCAATCGGGAACATGCTAGATTTGGGAAAGATGTTTTGGAGGATGCTTTCAGTACACAAACATGGATATATAGAAGAAGGCAACAGAAAGCTTATCTGTGGTTGTCATTTTGTTTTAGGTGAGGTGTTTGTGTTGGATGATGGAGGAGAAGTGGATTTGGATCTGGGCAACTATGAACGGTTTCTTGATATCCGACTCACAAAAGACAATAATCTGACCACGGGGAAAATATACCAATATGTCATCAACAAGGAAAGGAAGGGAGACTACTTGGGTAAAACTGTGCAAGGTAATGTATTAAACATGGATTTATTCTCCTTTGACTGTTGCCTTTGGCTGGAGACTTTGTGTAATTTCAACCATAAAGTCTATGGCTAATAGTTTATGTACTGTAGGTACCGTCTCTCTCTGGTTATTTTTGTAACCTGAGATGAGAAATTTGGGCACTTTGAGATGGAATTAAAAACATTATTAAAAAAAAATCTTTCCAATAATATAAATAAAATAAAGAAGAGAATAATTGTTAAAGCAATTCAAGGATGTCTTTAGGGAATGGTCAAAACATTAAGATACCAGCCCTTGTGATCAAAGCTTCATAGTTTTTTATGTGCATGGAGCTTCAATTGCATTGTTAAAGTCGCCATCTTGACTTTTTTGACCTTGCCCTGCTGACATCCCTGGAACACTTAATACTATTTTAGTTGCATTTATATGTTGCTGTAAGACAGATCAGTGTCGAGATTAGGATTTTCACTCAGGAACACGTTCATGAGAATGCAGTCACATTGCCAATAGGAATAATAAGGTATCCAGGAACCTTATTGGATAAAATAAAATGGCCAAATTGGTTGGAGTTGGATAGCATCCAGATTGAGTTAATAAAATCAAATCACCAGAAATTCACCAAGAAATGAATATTCAGTGTTAACATGAGATGATTCTAATTGAAACCAAGTATGTAGCCAGAAATTATTGAAATGGTATCTTTTTTATTATTATTATTTTACAGTTGTGCCCCACATTACTGATGCCATCCAGGAGTGGGTAATGAGACAAGCACGAATCCCAGTAGATGAAGACGGCGTGGAGCCCCAAGTTTGTGTGATCGAGGTTGGTGTTCATGTCCTTCCATGTCTCTTGCCAAGATTTCATACACAATATACTATAATGTATTGGTTGATGATTACCACCTGTATTGCTAAAGATACAAAACCATTGCTGTTCTTTATTGCGATCATTAATTAGCATAAGAAAATTAATATGCAAATATTAAAAATAATCCAAAACAAAATTGATAATGGCAGGACAGTTAAGAAAAGTAGATGAAGGGAAAAAGATTTGGCTAAAAGTCAGCATTAAATCAGAATATGGTAAAAGGGGATTGGGGGGGCAGGATTTATGACTTAAGAAAAGAGTTGTGTTTAATTTTAGATGTCTGTATTTTAGCTCGGAGGAACGGTGGGAGACATTGAAAGCATGCCTTTCATTGAAGCCTTCCGCCAATTTCAATTCAAAGTCAAGCGAGAGAACTTCTGTAATATTCACGTCAGTCTAGTTCCCCAGGTAAGATTCCAAAAGGCAATTCCTTGTAGTGTTGGCCCTAAAGAACCTGGGTAACTCTTTCTAAGGCTTTGGGTTAAGATATCTAAGGCAGGGGTCTTCAAACTTGGCCCTTTTATGACTTGTGGACTTCAACTCCCAGAATTCCTCAGCCAGGCACGCTGGCTGAGGAATTCTGGGAGTTGAAGTCCACAAGTCATAAAAGGGCCAAGTTTGAAGACCCCTGATCTAAGGGGTGGGAGAGAGTGTTTATATCAACTTGCTTGTTCTGTTTCAATCGTATGAAGCTGTTTGCGGAGCTGGGTGGCCCCAAAACTAGATAAAACAGATGAATAAACAGATTGCAGGAATGACCTGAGGGTTTTCAAAGAGGTTGGAAAATAAATCTGATTTTAATTTGACACATTGTCTTGTTTATGTCTCTTGGCCTGGGTTTATTAGCCAAGTTCCACAGGGGAGCAGAAGACAAAACCCACCCAGAATAGTGTTCGTGAACTACGAGGCCTGGGTCTGTCACCAGATCTAGTAAGTTTTGCTGAGATGTATACAAAAACACTGGCTGGATTTCAAACTGCTGTCAGGCTGAGGATGGGAAGACGTTTTTCAGCAATTTGAGAGAAGTATAAAATAAATTGCTGTGAAAGAGATAAATAATCTGTTCACAGAAGCTGAGAAAGTATAATGTGGGTTAATTGTTCTTTGGTGAGCTAACCAAAGTCTGTTTGAAGGCTAGATTTAAACCTTGGGCAAATTTTTGAAGGTTTCACTATTTTCTTTCCTAGATTGTGTGCAGATGTTCCACACCCCTGGATACCTCAGTGAAAGAGAAAATTTCCATGTTTTGTCATGTAGAACCAGAACAGGTAAAGTTGCTTCAACTTAACATAGTAACTTTGGGCATATATGTGTGTTTTCTGCCGGCTTTTGATTTCACATAATAGTTTCTGCATGCACAGAACAGATCTAAGTTATGAACTCCTATGTAACTTGTTAATTGTCTGGGGGGAAAAAGAAATGCAGAGGGTGCATTTTCAATCTTTTATTACCAAATCACAGTGGTGACGAATTGTAAAACAGGTGTTGAAGCATTGCCCTGTAGGCTGATGTTTGCCTATCTTTCCTTTTCGTCAAAGCTCGGGAGACCTGCATCTAGGTCAGATCAGAGAATTCTGTGCAGCAGATTTTATATATGTAAGCCTTCTTTTTTTCAAATTAGCTGGGACTTGCAGTGCACATTATTTTGATTTTCTGTTTGCCAGAGCAGCAGTTAATTCTGTGCATCCTTATGTATCTTTGCGGGATGTGGCTCTAAGATCTTAGTAATATTTGCTTAACCGGATAATTTGCTTTGCTCCCACAGGTAATCTGTGTCCATGACGTCTCTTCCATCTATCGGGTTCCTCTGTTGCTAGAGGAGCAAGGAGTGGTGGATTATTTTCGACACAGGCTCAACCTTCCCATTGAAAAGCAGCCCCAGAGAATGCTGATGAAGTGGAAGGAGATGGCAGACAGGTGAGTTTCTCTGGGCAAACAGTAATTCTACCTAGTTTCACTCAACACAGTAAGCCCTGAACCTAGGACAACAAAACACAATGCGTGTAGCTTGATACGTTCAAAGAAAGTATACTGTGGCTTGCAATGAAGGCCTGGTTACCACAACCAGCTAAGACAACTGTTGGTCTCCCACAACAATGAACCATACAGCACCAAAATTTAGATTGCCATAGGGTAGACTGCACCACTTCAGACCACAGATGAAAAGGGTATGACTTGGAATCCTCCAGTATAGTGGAGCTGTGGTGGCACAGTGGTTAGAATGTGGTATTGCAGGCTAACTTTGCTCACTGCCTGGAGTTCAATTCCTTCAATGCTAACTGGCTTAAGATAGACTCAGCCTACCATCCTTCTGAGGTCGGTAAAATGAGGACCTAGATTGTTGCGGGGCAATGTGCTGCTCTGTAAACTACTGAGAGAGGGCTATAAAGCACTGTGAAGTGGTATATAAGTGCTATTGTTGTTGTTGCTTTTTTTTTTAAATGGTAGGATTTTTTGGAGATACATGCTGGACTGGTATGACTCCTGATTTGAAGACACAATTTGTTTAGCTTGGCTCTGGCTGAGCTACGTTTTAGTTTGCAGACTGTCTTTAATAAAGTCACCTCTGCATCCAAGCATAGTACATGTTACAGTCTGCTTGCTTTGGACAGAGATGGGGGGAGCATATAAATTTAATAATAAATTTAGCAATGTTTAATAATTTGCGTTTTATCCAATTTACTGACTTTTGTGGGCTGAGCTTAAGTGGATTTTAATGGGGTGGTGATGGTGCTTTGAGCTGGAATTGAGTCCTGGCAGCTACGTAGACAGGTCTGTGTCATTTTCTAGGCAGCAGTTTCAGAAATGGTTACTCTGGCCTTCTTCCTAGGACTGAGAGTTGGTCACCCAGCTGGTTTTTGTGCCTATCCATGTTTCTCTGTTTCTAACTTGTCTTTTGAGATGATAATATTATATTGACTTTTTCATTCCATACTTTTTATATTCGCTTATTAAAATATGTGGTTTTGGTTTTTTACACAGATATGATCGCTTATTGGAGACCTGTTGTATTGCCCTGGTTGGCAAATATACAAAGTTTTCAGATTCATATGCCTCTGTCATTAAAGCCTTGGAACATTCTGCTCTAGCAATCAATCACAAAATTGAGATAAAGGTATGCTTTTTTCCATTGACTAATTAATATATATATATATATATATATATATATATATATATATATATATATATATATATATATATATATATATATATATATATATATATATATATATATGTTTAAGTATTTGTCAAGGCTTTTTGAATGGACCTTGCTAATTAACTCTTTCATTCCTGTTTTGGCCCGGCTCAGGGCTTATCCACAGGAACTAGTCAACTTATGACAGCTCATTATTTGTGCAAATTATTCAAATTGCTCATAAAGAATTTGGGAGGCTAAGATGATCATTTCGAACTCTTTATGTTCTCATCAGTTAGTCATACCCTTTATCTGAGATTCGAACCCGGGCTGATTATATCAACTCAGGGCAGACACCCATATAGATTTTAAGTT